>NC_138202.1:89308467-89345967 GCF_964194415.1 Vipera berus | reverse complement strand
AAGACCACTGGTAGTTAATAAGATAAAATCATAATGAAACATGCAATTGAATACCATGTTTTTAGCTCACAATAGCTCATAATAACAATACAATAACAATCTAGCTTAGTTAAAACTGCCAACACTCTTATTCCAGAAATCTATACAAAAGACTTTCATCTACACAAGCTTTCAGAAAACAGTCAAGGTTAAGCCCCCCACTGGACTCTCATAGGGCAAGAGCCACAGTGCATATAATATTATCTTGCCTAGTATTGTGTGTTTGACAAGCAGGGATTATCTGGCAGAAAGTAAGTTTATACATCACATTAAACCATAGAATAGAATAGAGCTGGAAGGCACCTTGGAGGTCTTCTAGTCCAGCCCCCTGATCCAGCAGGAGAACCTATACCATCTCAGACAGGTGAATGTCCAGTCTTTTCTTACAAATCTCCAGTGATGGAGCACCCACGATTTCTGGGGGGAAACTGTTCCACTGGTTGATTGTCCTCACTCTCAGGAAGCTCATCCTTAATTCCAGGTTGTTTCCATGTTATGGTTTGTTTGTGTGTTTGGCTTTGGCTTATAATTTGTTGCAGGAACTCAGTCACAACATACTGTGATAAGGAGGGGTACCTTATGAAGTCACTAACTTAAAGCCCACAGGACACCCAAAATTACAATGACTAAATTAAGAAGCAGAATGGATAACTTTGGACAACATGCTTTTAAATAAATTTCCTGAAATCTAAAAGTCAGAATTGACATAGTATACTTTCACAGGTCCTGGAGCCTGGATTTCAAAGCACTTTTTTCATGTACTAGATGCATATTTCAAATAAAATCTTGTAGCCTTAGTTTAGGGATGTCAAACTGGCGGCCCACGGGATGGATGTGTCATACGCAGGCCATGCCCACCCTGGCTCCGCAAAGGGAAAAAATGTCATGATACGTCACGATATATCACATGATGCAATTGAGTTTGACACCTGTGTCTTAGTTAATGAATATCAAGCCACATATTTTTACAGTTTAGAAGTTGAAAATTTAGCAAATTTAATAACTGTAAAAATAATGTTTTGCATTTATTTATATGCTAAAGTTTAAAAGTATTTAAACATCTGTTGGGACAGAAATGTCCCAATAGAGAGAAATCCAATTCAGCCATCAAAAAAAATCATGGCTTAATCTTAGCTTAATGCCAGAGATTTCAGAAAACTCCATTTAAATATAGCTGCAATCACATCACTTAAAGTACATATATATTCTTACAGGGGATGAATGAGTTGTGTCTCTAGTGGTAGATTTTAATATATATTTTTTTCCAGTGAGGGATATTTACATGGCAATGGAGGTGTCATAGGTGAAGGAGATAATTGTGCTAGGTACATGCAAACCATTTGGATGGTATCTCAGTTTCCAGTGTTCTTGAAGTGTTTCTCACTTTTATAGTTTTTCTCACTCTTTTCATTCATACCTTCCTAGATTTAATCATTTTTTAAAAAAAAATTGAATAGGGCTTTTGCTAATCTGTATATATAAATGTAACGGACATGGTGGCTTAGTAGGTTAGGACGCTGAGCTTGTCGATCAGAAGGTTGGCAGTTTGGCAGGTCGAATCCCGAGTGCCACGTAACAGAGTGAACGCCTGTTACTCATCCCAGCTTCTGCCAACCTAGCAGTTCGAAAGCACATAAAAATGCAAGTATAAAAATAGGGACCACTACGGTGGGAAGGTAACAACGTTCAGTGTATCTTTGGCGTCTAGTCATGCCGGCCACATGACCACGGAGACATCCTCGGACAAGCGCTGGCTCTTTGGCTTTGAAACAGAGATGAGCACCGGCCCCTAGAGTTGGAAACAACTAGCACTCATGTGCAGGGGAACCTTTACCTTTACCTTTACCTATATATAAATGTTTGAGTTACAGTGTCAAATTCTGGCTGAGAAACCCAACAAAGCAAACCACCAGAGACATTGCAATCCCTAATGTAAACTTTATTAAGCTTTAGCAAACTGGTAGGACAGAAGGAAAGCTGGGCTCTGAGAATGTGGTGGGAAACAGATAATTAAAAGAGTAAAACTTTCCCTCCCCTCCCTTACAGTTCAGGTCACATTGTCCAACTAAACTTCCAGCAATTGTTATGAGAAGAAACTTCAGTTCGCCAAAATGTCTCTTCAGTAGCTTTGGCTTTCACGCTGATAGGGAGCTTCTGTACATCCCAAACTCTTCCATTCCCCCTTCCCCCCCTGTAACTGTAGGCAAGCTAGATATATAAATACAGTAAATTTCATGGACAGCTTGACATACAGCTCTTTTTAGCGAAACAAAGATCATGTTCTCTTTAGCTGCCATACAGCTATGAAAAATGAAAAACCTTATAGAAAGAGAGAGAATGGAACTACATACGTTTTAGAACCCAAACCTTATAGCCAAAACACTTGATGTGAACAGATACATCTGTCAATGTCACATTTTGCTGTCTGGAGATTTTGAAAAGCAAACAAACAAGGGTTACTACCTTTCTGATACAGAATGCTGGTGAAAAGGATAAAGGTAAAAGGTAAAAGTTCCCCCGCACATGTGTGCTAGTTGTTTCCAACTCTAGGGGCCAGTGCTCATCTCCGTTTCAAAGCCAAAGAGCCAGCACTTCTCCGAGGATGTCTCCGTGGTCATGTGGCTGGCATGACTAGATGCCAAAGTCGCATGGAACGCTGTTACCTTCCCACCGTAGTGGTCCCTATTTTTCTACTTGCATTTTTACGTGCTTTCAAACTGCTAGGTTGGCAGAAGCTGGGACAAGTAACAGGCGTTCACTCTGTTACGCGGCACTCAGGATTCGACCTGCCAAACTGCTGACCTTCTGATCAACAAGCTCAGCATCCTAACCCACTGATCCACCACGTCCCTTGGTGAAAAGGATAAACTGAACTAAATTTCTTATCCATCTATATCACTATCTAAAAAGTATAGGGGTGGGTGAAGAGTTTTAGCTTACAAAATGGATACGAGAGCAGAAAGTGGATTTAAGAAAAAGATTTAAAAATGCAATATTAGAACAATAACATGTCTCTAGAAATACTTCCATTCTAGCTGTACATACAATGTTTGGGCTGCACCTTCAAGCCGTATTAGTGGCATAAAAGTCTGAAGTTTCAAAAATACAGAACCCAAATCTTCCTCCTTGTTTGGAATTTACCTAAAGCAATTATTTGGGGTCAGGCAAACAAACATGCCTTTTGTTAAGGGCCTCCTGAATTCAAAACAGCATTGGGAATTTCTATTTTCAAAATACTTTAATTTGGAATCCCTGTCTAGCCACAATAATTGATGTGCCTAATTTATAAGCCAATCCTATCCATGCTAATATTAAAATAATAAATCAGAAAAATCTGACACAGGCATGTAGCTCTGGGATCGTATAGCAATATCAGCAACCATATATTGTTAAATATGAGGGTTAGAGCAACAGCAAATGAAAAGGATGGAATACTACATCAGTAAAAGTAATAATAATTTAATTTGTTTTGTTTTGTTTTTTGCAGAATATTAACAGCAACAGAAAGAAATGCATCAAAATACTCAGAAATTCCTAAAAATAACATTTCAGTCGAATCTATAAGCATTCTGATGTGGTATAATTCCAGAAAGCATATATGAACCATATCATTATTCACTAAGATATATGCTGAAAATTACAGGGACAAAGTTGCCACAACATTGGAAAAGAAGAACTTTGCTGACAATATCAGATTGGGAGACCAGAACTGAAATTTGCCGCAATGGCAAAATTGACAGTTTAAATTTGTAACAGAAGACTGACCAAATTCAAGCAAGAATGGTTCCCACCTATACTACATAGTACAAAGTAGGGCAAATTTAGACATTTGGCCTATGTTTTTAGGAAATAAATATAAGACAAATAAAAATAATAAATGAAAGGAAATAAACAGATACTGGCAATAATTTTTAATATTAACTATACATATTAAGTGGTTTGAGAAATAAACAGAAGAGAACATGTTACTAAAAAAAATTTCTATATGGCTTTTAACTCTTATCTTGCTTAATAGTTGTTTCCTTTTATGTTATTTAATTGTTACTCTCCAAGATAGCTTTTTCCTTTGTATTTAAAAAAAAAAAATACAATGGCCCTTTGGCAGATGCAATCATAAGTGAATGCATATATTACAATATGTGTCTTGACAAGCCTATAAGAACTGCAAGAAGGAACAGAAGAAATAGCATGGCCAAAACAACATTCTGGCTTATGCCTTTCTTCTAAGATATTTCTACATATATAGAAATGGTTGATCACATTATGGTTGGTCATATGGTCATCTAGATGTTTAGACTGCATTTGTCATTTTTAGTTATCTCTCAAGTCTTTTCCAAGGGCCTGGGGTAAGCAGATGTTGTTAATGGTGTTAAAGGTATCATCACAGAATATACAGTAAGCTCTTCCAAGTAAAGCTTCCTTTTCCAATTAACCAATGGTGATTTTGTCTATGCTGATGATGCTCTATTTGTTTTGGGACTGCACCCAGGTTACATATTACAATTGCTATTGTCTTTGCTTTCTATTGCCATAGTCATTCTACTTCTATGCACCGGATTTTGTATCTTGTGATTGTCTTCAGTTCTTTTTCTTCCGTTCTGCTGTCCCTATGTACTGCAATACTATCCAGACTTTTTTTTAATCTTTCTTATCAACAGTTGTTAAGTTTGTAGCAGGTGTTGTTTTTACAATTGACTGATGATGATTTTGTCAATGCCAATGCTATTCAAGTGGTGCCCAGATGTTTTAGGATTGCACCCAAGGCAGATGTAACTATTGCTACTATCTTTGTTTTATTTTGCCACAGGCTACATTTATGCATAGATCTTTTTACTTTATTATTTTCTCTAATTCTTTCTATCTCTTTCTATCTTTCGGTCTCCAGATACTGACAGATCCACTATTCAAAATTTTTTTGTCTTCATTGTCAATTGTTAAGTCTGGGTGTTATGTGGAAGTTGCTCATCTGTCTAAATTCCAAATTCCCAGAACACTTTAGCTTCTTCATTTTCTATCACTTTGTCTGTTTTGTGGTCTCACCAATTCTTGCTTGAAGGCAAATGGTATTTCCTGCAGATATTCCAATGCACTCCTGTTGCTACTTTGTCATGCTCTTATTTATAGTCAGTCTGTGTGATGTTCTTGAAGCAGCTAACTAGATGGTCCATGTTTCTTCAGCTTCTTTAAAGAGATAGCATTTGTCGTCTGTTGCTGTTTTCTCAATTCTGGCTTTTTATACATTTGTTTTTTAAGGTTTGACCTTGTGCAGCCAGAATTAGCCTCTCTGTCTCTTTCTTTAACTTGCCTGCACTTAGTTTTTCAAAATTTTGTTATCTGCTTTCTCTGATTTTTTAAAATGCATTGTCCATTAATATGTTGCCTTACCATGTCTCTTTATCTTTCTTGTAGATCAGTTGCTCTCACCAGTAGTCAGTAAGCCTTCATAGTGTATAGCTCCAGTGCATCTTCTTTATTGTCCTTTGGACAAAGCCCTTTTTTCTTCTTCAGCTGTCTGGTGTATTGCAACTTTCCGTGCCCACCTATGTTGCTTAGTAAGTAGAGTCTCTCAACTTCACTGCATGGAAGAATGGCATGATTTATTGTCAATATTTTTCTGGTCTTCCTATTCAGAGCTTTTAGGTCTGCTTGAATCCAGTCCATTATTCCAGCTGTGTATCTAATGACTGGAATTGCTCAGATGTTAATTGACTCAATGGTATTTCCTCCACCCAGTTTGGACTTTAAGATCTTTTTCACTCTCACTTCAAAGCTTTTCTTTGACTTCTCGTGTGCTTGATATTGTCAACTTGAAGAATGCCCAGCTATTAGTAGTGATCTTTTTCATCCAGTCTCTTGATGTTATTTCCGTAGGACATCTTGATTCTTTCAGTTTTCCTTACTTTTCCCTAAGGATGAAAAGGGTGGCACATTTGTTCAAACCAAACGCCTTTATGATATCTTGGCTGTATATATGGATAGTGCTGAGTAGAAATTCTATTTCAGATGCTGTTTTTCCATATGGCTTCAGATCGTTCATGTAAAAGAGGTAGTACAGCTTTGTAGATTTTTTTTGAATTTTGATAGCCATGCCCTGATTTGTTCAGTACTGTTTTTTTTTTATTGAAAAGTTTTAACATACAATTTTTATTTAAAAAACCCCCCCTCCCCCTCCCTTCACCCTCCCCCCCTACCTCTCCCCCCTCCCCCCCTCCCCCCCCGACTTCCCAGAGCTAAATACAAGGTATATATAAAAAAAACCAATCATAAACAATCATATACTAACAACTATAAGCTCTAAAATCCATCACTCTCTAGCTTATATAGGATAAAACAAACCTTAGTAATATTAAATATATATATAAAAAAAAAAAACTAAAAGAGAAAAAAAAAGAAGAAAAAAGAAAGAAGACTTATTCAAATGCTACATAAAACTTCTTAACCCTATACTTATTCTGGATAAACTCAATCCATTTTCTCCATTCCATAATATAGCGTTCTTGCGAGTGATCTTTCAAATAGGCCGAAATCTTCGCCATCTCTGCCAGGTTGGAAACCTTTAAAGTCCACTCTTCTATAGACGGCAATTCCTCTTTCTTCCAATACTGACCTATCAGTAGTCTTGCTGCCGTAATTAAATTCAACATCAACTTAGTGTCCACAACTGTAGCATCTGTAATTATTCCCAACAAAAAAAGTTGCGGACAAAACTTTATCCTCTGTTTAAAAATCTTCTGCATGTTCCACCAAACTTTTATCCAAAAGGCCTTAACCTTTTTACATGTCCACCATATATGAAAATATGTTGCATCTTCATCACCGCACCTCCAACATTTAGGCTGATAACTCGGATACATACTTGCGAGCTTTTTGGGATCTAAATGCCATCTATAAAACATTTTGTAAAAGTTTTCTCTTAAATTTTGAGCTTGTGTAAATTTTACGTTCCTCACCCAAATCTTTTCCCACGTGTCCATTGTAATAACTTCCTGGATGTTTTGGGCCCATTTTATCATACAATCCTTAACAAGTTCTGTTTCTGAATCAATCTCTATCAATGCAAGATATATCCATTTAATATGTGCCGGTCCCTGATTTCTAATTTGCTTTATCAAATTTTCATCAGTCATTGTAAAACCATTTTTCTGATCTTCTTTCCACCTGGCCCGTACCTGAGTATATTGGAACCAGTTTTGAACAACCTTCTCTTCTCGCAAGAGACTATATGATTTCAAACACCATACATTTCTTTCCAAACTTAGGATCTCCTTGTACGTAGTCACATCATGTTTAAAACCAGCATGTATATTTTCTATTGCGTGTTTTGGAATTGCCCACAGTGGTATCTTGCAATCTAGCTTATGTCTGTACTTCTTCCAAACTCTCAGCAATGCCTGTCTTAAAATATGCACTCTAAACACATTGTCTACCTTCTTGTCATACAACAAATATGCATGCCAGCCAAACAACAAATCATGGCCCTCAAGATTTAATAATCTCTTCTGTGTCAAATTAATCCAATCACTTATTCCTACTAATGCAGCAGCTTCATAATATAGTTTAAGATTGGGCATTTTAAGCCCGCCTCTCTCACGAGTATCGTGCATAATCTTAAGTTTAACTCGTGGCTTTTTCCCTGCCCACACAAATTTATTGATACCTCGCTGCCATTCCTCCAAATTAGAATCTTTCTTAAGAATCGGTATCATTTGAAATAGAAATAAAAATTTAGGCAGGACATTCATTTTCACTGCTGCAATCCGTCCCAACAAAGACAATTGCAATTTTTCCCAATTCTCCAATTCTTTTTGAATTTTCCCCCATAGTTTTTCATAATTTTTTTTATATAACTTTGTATTAGAGGGCGACAAAAACACCCCCAAATATTTAACCCTTTTAACAATCTCAAATCCAGTTAGTCCTTCTAAAAGAGCCTTTTGCGAAACTGTCATATTTCTGACCAAAATTTTGGTTTTCTGTGTATTAACTTTAAATCCAGAAACCTTCCCATATTGTGTTATTATCTCCATCAGGTCCACAACAGAGTTCTCTGGCTGGGTCACTGTAACTACCAGATCATCTGCGAATGCTCTCAATCTATAAGCTGATTTGTTCAGTACTGTTGACAGAAGAATTAGAGCAATAACAAAGAGTAGTAGTGATTCTCTTTGAGAGAGTCCTCTCTTGATATAAAACTCTCCTAGTCTATCACCATTGACTAGCAACTATGTCTTCCATTGTGCCATTGATCTTTGAGCAACATTTCTAATATTCCTACTCCTCTAAAATAACATTTAATTAGTTATCAAATCATGTGGCAGGGAGTCTAATGCTATTATTATTGTTATAGATTGGATATGGCATTTTTCCCATATATTGAGTGCTTCCCAAGCATCTTCGATAGGCAGATGTTGTTTCATGGTGTTAAAGGTAGCATTGCAAGATGTAAGACATTCCAAGTAAACCAGTCTTTTGCAAATTGATGGATAGTCAGTGCTGATGATGGTCAAGTGGTACTTAAGATGTTTTTGGATTATACCCAAGGCCCATATTACTAGTGGTATTATTAGTAGTAATATTGTACTCAAATTTAATATAGCTGCTTATTCCAGTGGACTCTTAGCAACTTATAAAATATAATGAATAATTATTATTAAAAACAAACAAAATGAAAAAATGCCTGGACTAAAACCAAGCAAAACCCTCCTCCCTCAACACATTAACCACATTTTAAGGGCTTTTTGAAACCCTGGAGAGAGGATGTTATTCATGTCATTGGAGAAATGTTGTTCATAGGGTGGGGCCACAACAGGAAAATAACCTAGGTCCCACAAAATGGCATAGAAAGGACCTGGAATACTATATCAACTGTGCCTGAAACTACCGAGTGGGCCTATACAATGAGACAAACCCTAATGCTTACTGGCAATCTAGTCACTTTCATAAATTTGGCTTTTGTTTGCCTTCTAAATGCATCTGGTCAGTAAACGATCAACTTCATCCAGTGGTATTCTCCACTGATGCCTGCTTATTCTTTTGTAGCAGTAGCATTTAAGCTTACAGTGAGGGAAGAAAAAATATATATTTGATCCCCTGCTGATTTTGTACGTTTGCCCACTGACAAAGAAATGATCAGTCTACAATTTTAATGGTAGGTTTATTTTAACAACGAGAGACAGAATAACAACAATCCAGAAAAATGCATTTCAAAAAAGTTATAAATTGATTTGCATTTTAATGAGTGAAATAAGAATTTGACCCCTTCGCAAAACATGACTTAGTACTTGGTGGCAAAACCCTTGTTGGCAATCACAGAGGTCAGACGTTTCTTGCAGTTGGTCACCAGGTTTGCACACATCTCAGGGGGGATTTTATCCCACTCCTCTTTGCAGATCCTTAAGGTTTTGAGGCTAGGATTTGGCAGCTTGAACCTTCGGCTCCCTCCACACATTTTCTATGGGATTAAGGTCTGGAGACTGGCTAGGCCACTCCAGAACCTTAGTGTGCTTCTTCTTAAGACACTCCTTTGTTGCCTTGGCTGTGTGTTTTGGGTCATTGCCATGCTGGAATACTCATCCATGACCCATTTTCAATGCCCTGGTTGAGGGAAGGATGTTCTCACCCAAGATTTGATGGTACATGGCCCCGTCCATCAACCCTTTGATGTGGTGAAGTTGTCCTGTCCCCTTAGCAGAAAAAACATCCCCAAACATAATGTTTCCACTTCCATGTTTGATGCTGGGGATAGTGTTCTTGGGGTGATAGGCAGCATTCCTCCTCCTGTAAACCGGGCGAGTTGAGTTGATGCCAAAGAGCTCGATTTTGGTCTCATTTGACCACAAAACTTTCACCCAGTTCTCCTCTGAATCATTCAGATGTTCATTGGCAAATTTCAGACAGGCCTGTACATGTGCTTTCTTGAGCAAGGGGACCTTGTGGGTGCTGCAGGATTTCATTCCTTCATGGCTGAGATCATTGACAAGATCCTCCTGTATAGTTCTGAGCTGATTCCTCACCATTCTCATGATCATTGAAACTCCACGAGGTGAGGTCTTGCATGAAGCCCCAGACCAAGGGAGATTGACAGTTATTTTGTGTTTCTCCAATTTATGAATAATCACACCAACTGTTGTCACCTTCTCACCAAGCTGCTTGGCGATAGTTCTGTAGCCCATTCCAGTCTTGTGTAGGTCTACAATCTTGTCTCTGACATCCTTGGACAGCTCTTTGGTCTTGGCCATGGTGGAGAGTTTGGAATCTGATTGATTGATTGCTTCTGTGGACAGGTGTCTTTTATACAGGTAACAAGCTGAGATTAGAAGCACTCCCTTTAAGAGAGTGCTCCTACTCTCAGCTTGTTACCTGTATAAAAGACACCTGGGAGCCAGAAATCTCACTGATTGATAGGGGATCAAATACTTATTTCACTTATTAAAATGCAAATCAATTTATAACTTTTTTGAAATGTGTTTTTCTGGATTTTTTTGTTGTTGTAATTCTGTCTCTCACTGTTAAAATAAACCTACCATTAAAATTATAGACTGATCATTTCTTTGTCTGTGGATAAACGTACAAAATCAGCAAGGGATCAAAGAATTTTTCTCTCACTATATATACCCCACATAGTGCTTTACACCACTCTCTGGGCAGTTTACAATGTCAGCATATTAACAATCTGAGTTCTCAATTTACTGACTATAATAAGGATGGAAGGCTGAGTCAACCTTGAGCTCTGTCAGGATTGAACTCCAGGCTGTGAGCAGAGTTAGCCAGCAATACTGCATTCTAAACACTGGATCACAGGGCTCATGTAATCCCTTTCTCTCTAATGAATGTAAATGCAAATATTAATTCCCTTCTTGCTAATTATTCCAGTCCTGGTATCAGCATTCCAAAGGGTAATGTAGTGAAGAAAAAGGGCTATTAGATTTGCCCATTTATTCAGCTTCCTCCTGAATCAAGTTTTGGAAAGCTTTCTTGTCATTTGGGCTTATCCAGCTATTTGGGGTCATATCCTTCTGACACTGTAAAGTTAAAATAAAATTGTAAGCACCATTGTGGACATCTGATTTTCCACTTACTACATTGCTTAGCAAACGAGTTGCCAGTCCCAGTTGTGTTTGCTAAACAAGGATTATCTGTATCTGGCAACAGGAGAAAGGTTTTTCTCAGCTTGACTCTCCATTAATGTAATATCTAAAGAGTCTCACATGACGCCTACGCGGTCATCTTTTTAGGGCCAGACAATAGTAATGCTCTGAACAACAAGGCATTTAACATTCTAATGTTCTAGTTGGGTAATTTTTAATTGTACTGTACTAGGATGGTGTTTTATATTACTGTATATTATATACTGTGTACTGTATATTACTTTGTTTCAGTCAAAGATGAAATTAAAGATGAAATTAAATATCAATATTGAATCACAAGTTTCAAATAAAAAATAAGAAAATAGTTGTATAAATATTCAATTCATCAAATAGTACTTCAATAAACTATCTTGGTGGACTGCAAATAAAAAAATGTTTTGTTCTGTGGTAAAACTTGTCCTGTGATATGTCATCTTCTAAACAGAACTCTGAAACCTTTTTCTGGTCATTTAATGATGATGAATACAGCCACTAGTCCATGACTGAAGGCACACTTTTACAATCAGTATGACGATTATACTTCATCACCCTTGTTCCATCATCTGCTGCTGTACCCCTTACCTTCACCCAATGCATTTGTGGGAGATGACCAGGCTGAGCCCAAGTGAGGGGTTAAACATGTCATCAGTCATGAGTCCCTGCGCACCCACAAGAGATCTAAGTCCAGTCCCTTCGAATGCCTTCTTAATTCCCATTCATTTCCCACAACTACCGGTAGCTCAAATTCTTGTAGAGAGCTTAAGCTTGAAATAAACCTTTACAATCATTTGAACTGCCTGAATCTCCTGATTTCCCCAGCGCTTAACAGCAATTCTGCCATTCAATTCTGTTGGATAGTCTGATCTACAGATTTTTAGAAAGTCAGAAAAATATGCTGCCCCTGTTCTGAGTAATCAACAATATGCCCTCTAATGTACAGTTATTACCAAGTATTTATCTGTTTGAGAGACTTTCCACATAGTGTTGGTAAGATTCACACACTAATTTTGAGGATCTGTGATCTCATCAACTGTAGTTAAACTGAGATCTGGCATAAAATGAGAGTAGGGAAGAGAAGTTTTATAAACTTCTGAATCAAATAATCCGAAGAACCTTTTGTTTTTTATATGAAAAGAAAAAAAGTCTAGTAGAAGTATATGATAGTTGCCAAGTAAGATTGCAGTGACAAGGTTCATTGGGTGTCTATTCTGTGCCTCCAGGCATTATTGCTTTTATATACAAGAGAATGATCAGCAAGGAACAACTGCAAGATACGCGATGGAAATTTAGTACTGCCTTGGGTCACAGCAGTCCTTGGTTTACATAGAGAATGAGTTGATATCCTTACCTAGTAGCTACCCCATTGTGCTTGTTTGCAAAAGGAATGGAGGATTACAAAATACTGTAAACAAAAAAATGAGGAGGTTTCTGATATCAATTGATTCATTGTTCTAGAAATTCATAGCAGCAAACAGGCCCAGGAAGAAATTCCCCTAATTGAGATCCATGCTAGTAAAAATATCCTCTGCTCAAGAGGATATTTCATGGTTAGCATTCCACCTGGATTTGGAGTTTAGGAGATCACATCTGTTGGAAAGTCCAGTGGTTATTAAAAAATAACTCATCAAGCCACTCTGTTACTATGGCTGAGAAATTCATCTTGCACCAATTCCTGTATGTGGTTTCAAGGCTTGCAACTTCATTGGTCTATCCAAGAGTTTTCAAACTGTGATCTGTGGGACTCTAGAGTATAGATCTCACATCCACTTAATAAAAGAGATGTTCTGAAATAAATCACTGGAATCAATAATTTAATTATTTAATTATTGGTAGCTCATTGCCAATAAAGAGGAGAGGAGAGGAATTATCTTTAGTAACCCTTAGATTTATGCTGACCAGAATTTAATGAAAAACCTTTAAGCATTTGTTTATATATAAAAGATACGATATGAGAAGAATGGATCATTTGTTGAATTTTAAGTTATTAAAATTGTTTGTTTGTGCTGAAGGGAGAAACTATTTCTTTATACTTTTTTCTTTTCTTTACTATATTTTTATATTTTTTGTTTTTTTTTCTCTCTATTTCTTTCCCTTTCTGCATTTTCTATTTTTTTTATTTTTTTGTTAGTTTTTATAATTTAATTATAATTTTAATAAAAATACTATAAATCCTTTTCACACAAGTCATATTTCTTTTGTCATAAAACAATACAACAGTAGGATAAAAAAATTACATATAGAGTACCAATGATATGCCAATCTTCAATGTATATAAATAATCTATGAGGCACAATAATTATACGTTTCCTCCAATGTAAATGTCAAGTCTTCACATTATTTACCAAAAAAATAAAATAAAAGGGGGAAAAACAGTCATAAAAAGGAATCCGTAGCTACGTTCTTTTGATCACCTGCAATTCCAAATGAAAATGAATTCTCAAGCCCTGTGTTTCTCTGCTATTCTGCCTCACGATTGGGGGTCTGTTATAAACTAACATCTTTTCTCGGTTCGTAAAAATGAGCTATTGGATTTTTTTCTTCATTAAGCTTCTTTCCAAGCTGGAAGATCTGCCCATCAACAATGATAAAGACTGAGCTGCATGACAACAATGTCCCCAAATGCATGACAACACATCCCACAGCTGTCCTTAGCATAATGTGGCTGATTTCATATTGTGTTTTGGTTCATTTGAGCCTGCTAGCCAGCTAGACAACTTGAGCTGCCTTTTCCACTTACATTCAAGCTAAAGAAAGCTATCTGTCATCATGGTATGTCGAAAAGAACTAGTGTTCTGCTCCAAATAAGTGTGATACCATCATCCATATTCATTATATTCTGGAAAAAACACTTCCCCATTTCCTTTCCTTCCCCATAGCCTTGCTTGCTTAATTGTTCTTTATACCTGATGGGCCCTGCCTATAAATGAACTGGCAAGCTATTATTATTGGCTTAAATATTTCAAAATATTAGCTTGATTTCAAGCAGGATAATAAACACAATAACAATAACAGGATGGGCAAATGGAAGACTAGAGCTAGAGATTTCCTTGTTTCATTGTATGGGCAATTTACTGAAGCAGAGATAAAGTCATTTGAATATCCATACTGATGGAGAATGAATTATAGCTAATACAAAATTGTGGACAAATTGTGAATTTTCTTCCGAGAACAAGATTCCAAATATTTTTAGTAAATCTAGCAGAGCTTTGGCAAACAGAACAGAGCTGCTGCTACAATAACACATCAATAATATGGTATTTGGGTAGACCGCAAACAAATGACTTTATCGTTAATGACAAATGTGTAATCATATTTAATACTTATTTCCTGCAAATTAGCAAGCTAGACTTTATAATATTGTCAAAGATTGTAATTACTAGGGTTGGTTTCCTTTGTTCAGAATTGCAGGCAATATGCTTAACAGTAAGCCAGTTATAATGTTAATTGCTACTGACAGCTTCTAGTTAAAACCATTTACTTACTACTTCTAGCAGTAGCTAGCATCACTGAAGATCAGCCTCAGAGCTGGATTTAAGGTAGTGCATCTATTCCTGTGCTCCTTGATTTCTTAGTAGCTTTCAAAACTGTTGACTGTGACATTCTTCTTTTTGTGGGACTTGGGAATGGGGGTCACTACGTCATAGTAGTTCTCCTTCTTCAGTGGTTAATTCCAGGTGTTTCCACTGTTGGTCTTGGATGAGGTTGTGCTTTGCCATTCGAGACTTGTGAACAACTTGGAAATCCTTCTGGATGTCTTGGTTGGCTTATGACTGGACTAATGAAATGAAGCTATATGGAGCTGTCCTTGCAGATCAACTGGAAGTTACAGCTGGTTCAAAATTTAGCAGTGCAAACAGTAATGGGCACTCCTTGCTGTGCTCATGTGTTACCATTACTTTACTGGCTGTATTGGTTGCCAGTTGGTTTCTGGGTGCAATTTAAGGTGCTTCTTGTTATCTTTAAAACCATTCAGGGTCTTTGAACTGATTTCTGACATATTACCTTTCTCTCTACAGCACCTTATAGAACTAACACCAAAAAATGATGTTCTTATCATCATGGGGGATTGGAATGCTAAAGTAGGAAGCCAAAAGATAACTGGAATAACAGGCAAGTTTGGCCTTGTAGTGCAAAATGAAGCAGGGCACAGGCTGATAGAATTCTGTCAAGAGAATACGATGGTCATAGCAAACACTCTTTTCCAACAACCCAAGAGACGGCTCTACACATGGACATCACCAGATGGTCAACACAGAAATCAGATTGACTATATGCTCTGCAGCCAAAGATGGAGAAGCTCTATACAGTCAGTAAAAACAAGACCAGGAGCTGACTGTGGCTCAGACCATGAGCTTCTCCTTGCAAAGTTTAGGCTTAAACTGAAGAAAGTAGGGAAAAGCACTAGGCCACTCAGGTATGAATTAAATCATATCCCTGTTGAATATACAGTAGAGGTGACAAATAGATTTAAGGAATTAGATCTGATAGACAGAGTGCCTGAAGAACTATGGACAGAGGTTCGCGACATTGTACAACAGGTAGCAACCAAAACCATCCCAAAGAAAAAGAAATGCAAGAAAGCAAAATGGCTGTCTGAGGAAGCTTTGCAAATAGCTGAGGAAAGGAGGGAAGCGAAAGGCAAGGGAGAAAAAGAAAGATACACCCAATTGAATGCAGAATTCCAGAGAATAGCTAGAAGAGATAAGAATGCCTTCTTAAATGAACAGTGCAAAGAAATAGAAGAAAACAATAGAATAGGGAGGACCAGAGATCTTTTCAAGAAAATTGGAGAAATGAAGGGAACGTTTAATGCAAAAATGGGCATGATAAAGGACCAAAATGGCAGGGACCTAACCGAGGCAGAAGAGATTAAGAAGAGGTGGCAAAATTACACAGAAGAACTATACAAGAATGAGCTTAACGTCCCTGATAATCACAATGAGGTGGTCACTGACCTCGAGCCAGACATCCTAGAATGTGAAGTGAAGTGGGCCTTAGAAAAGCTGAGCAACAACAAAGCTAGTGGAAGTGACAGTATTCCAGCTGAGCTATTCAAAATCTTAAAAGACAATGCAGTAAAAGTGCTACACTCAATTTGCCAGCAAATTTGGAAAACTCAACAATGGCCACAGGATTGGAAAAGATCAGTTTACATTCCAATTCCAAAGAAAGGCAGTGCCAAAGAATGTTCAAACTATCGCACCATTGCACTCATTTCTCATGCTAGTAAAGTCATGCTTAAAATCCTACAAGCTAGACTTCAGCAGTATGTGGATCGAGAACTACCAGAAGTGCAGGCAGGATTTCGAAGAGGCAGAGGAACTAGAGATCAAATTGCCAACATACGCTGGATCATGGAGAAAGCTAGGGAGTTCCAGAAAAACATCTACTTCTGCTTCATTGACTATGCTAAAGCATTTGACTGTGTGGATCATAACAAACTGTGGCAAGTTCTTAAAGAGATGGGAGTACCAGACCATCTTATTTGTCTCTTGAGAAACCTATATGCGGGTCAAGAAGCAACAGTGAGAACTGGACACGGAACCACTGATTGGTTCAAAATTGGGAAAGGAGTCCGGCAAGGCTGTATACTGTCGCCCTGCCTATTTAACTTATATGCAGAGCACATCATGAGAAAGGCAGGGCTAGATGAATCAAAAGTTGGAATTAAGATTGCCGGAAGAAATATCAACAACCTAAGATACGCAGATGATACCACTCTAATGGCAGAAAGTGAAGAAGAACTAAAGAGCCTCTTGTTGCAGGTGAAGAAGGAGAGTGCAAAACTTGGGTTGAAACTTAACATTAAGAAAACCAAGATCATGGCATCTGGCCCTCTCAATTCCTGGCAAATAGATGGGGAAGAAATGGAGGTAGTGACAGATTTTATTTTCCTGGGCTCCAAGATCACTGCAGATGGGGACTGTAGCCAAGAAATTAAAAGACGCTTGCTCCTGGGGAGGAAAGCCATGGCAAATCTAGACAGCACACTAAAAAGCAGAGACATCACCCTGTCAACAAAAGTGCGTATAGTCAAGGCTATGGTCTTCCCAGTTGCAATGTATGGCAGTGAAAGTTGGACCATAAGAAAGGCTGAGCGCCAAAGAATTGAGGCCTTTGAACTGTGGTGCTGGAGAAGACTCCTGCGAGTCCCTTGGACCGCAAGGCGATCAAACCGGTCAGTCCTAGAGGAGATCAATCCTGACTGCTCTTTAGAAGGCCAGATCCTGAAGCTAAAACTCAAGTACTTTGGCCACCTAATGAGAAGGAAGGACTCGCTGGAGAAGAACCTAATGCTGGGAAAGATCGAGGGCAATAGAAGAAGGGGACGACAGAGAATGAGGTGGCTGGATGGAGTCACTGAAGCAGTAGGCGTGAGCTTAAATGGACTCCAGAAGATGGTAGAGGACAGGAAGGCCTGGAGGAATGTTGTCCATAGGGTCGCGATGGGTCGGACACGACTTCGCAGCTAACAACAACACCTTTCTCTCATTGATTCTGCCCACCTGTTATTTTGGGCAGAATGGGTTTGCTCTGTGTCCCTTATAATTACTTTTGGGGACCTAAAAAACTTGCTTTCTCTGTCATTGCCCTCACCCTCAGTAGAGTATCCCTCCTGAGATATGAATAACACCTTCTTTCCTGGGGTTCCAAAAAGACTTTGCTTTGGTTCCAAGCAGTGGCTTAATATGGTTTTAGTTTGTTTTGTTTGCTTTGTGAGAGTGGGGGGAATGTTGTGCTGTTTTATTGGCTGCTTTGAGCTGTTCTTATTTTATATTTTGAATGGTTTTATCTAGTTTTGGATTCTTGTAATCTGTTGAACTACCATCTCAGACAGGTGATTGTCTAGTCTCTTCTTAAAAGTCTCCAGTGATGGAGCACCTATGATTTTGGGGGGTAAGCTGTTCCACTGGTTGATTGTCCTCACTGTCAGGAAGTTTCTCTTTAATTCCAGGTTTCTTCTCTCTTTGATCAGTTTCCAACCATTGTTTCTCATCCTTCCCTCTGGTGCTCTGGTGAACAACCTGGCCCCCTCTGCCTTGTGACAGCCCCTCAGATACTGGAACACTGCTATCATGTCTCCCCTATTTCTTCTTTTCTTTAGACTAGCCAAACCCAAGTCCTGCAGCCGTTTGTTGTATGTTTTAACTTCCAGGTCTTTGATCATCTTAGTTGCTCTTCTCTGATTTTTTTCCAAACTCTCAACATCTTTTTTGTGATATGGTGACCAAAATTGGCTGCAGTATTCCAGGTGTGGTCTTACTAGGGCTTTGTAAAGCAGCACTAGTACTTCGTGTGGTCTTGATTCTATGCCTCTGTTTATACAATCCAGGATTGTATCAGTTTTTTTGGTTGTTGCTGCACACTGCTGGCTCATAGTCAACTCATTGTCCACTTGGACTCCAAGATCCCTCTCATAGTTACTGTTTATAAACCAGGTCTCGCCCAATGTGTACTTGGTTTTTCCTGCCTAAATGTAAAACTTTGCTTTTCTCCCCATTGAAACTCATTTTGTTGGATAAGGGCCCATTGTTCGAGTTTGTCAAGATCTTTTTGGATCCTGAGTTTGTCTTCTGGGGTGTTGGCTACTCCTGACAGTTTGGTGTCATCTGCAGATTTGATGAGTTCTTTTTCAATTCCCTCATCTATGTCATTGATGAAGATACTGAAGAGTACCAGGCCTAAAATGGAACCTTGTGGTACCCCACTGCTAACTTCTCTCCATGCAGATGTAGTGCCATTGAGGACTACTCGTTGAATATGGTTTTTCAGCCAGTCACAGATCCATCTGGTAGTGATGTTGTCTATTCCACCTTTTTCTACCAATTAGTAGGTTGTGGTCTACTTTGTCAAATGCCTTACTGAAATCTAAGTATACTATGTCCACTGCATTTGGCTGGTCTACTAGTTTAGTCACTTTATCTAAGAATGAGATAAGATTGGTTTGGCATGATCTGTTTTTAACAAACCCGTGCTGACTACTAGTTATGACTTTGTTTGCTCCTAGTTGTTTGCAGATCTGTTTTTTAATTATCTTTTCTAGGATCTTCCCAGATATTGATGTTCAACTGATTGGTCTGTAGTTTCCTGGGTCCGTTTTTTCCACTTTCTTGAAGATGGGGACCACATCAGCCCTTTTCCAATCCTCAGGTACTTCTCCTGTTGGATATTGGAAGAAGTGATCTATGCAATATAATTTCAAAGTAGGATGGTGATATTAAATCTATTTGTAACTGCTGTGAAAAAGATTGGAAGTCACTTTTTCATTTCTTTTTCTTTCTTTTTCCTCTCATATTTTCTGATATTTCTGTTTCCTTTACATTTTTTCTCTTCTGTATCTCTCATCTTTATTTTAATCTCATTCTTTTATTATTGTTTTAAAAAAATCAATAAAATTACTTAAAATTAAGGAAAAGAATGTAACTCCCAGTTCATCTCATTGTCCTCATGAGAAACTTAAATACAAGTCAGGAAGACACAGTATGGACAGAAGCAGGAGAAACTTACTGGCTCCAGGTTAACAAAGAATGTGACAAGGTAGCATTGTTGTTGTTAGTTGCGAAGTCGTGTCCGACCCATTGTGACCCCATGGACAATGTTCCTCCAGGCCTTCCTGTCCTCTACCATCTTCTGGAGTCCATCTAGGCTCACGCCTACTGCTTCAGTGACTCCATCCAGCCACCTCATTCTCTGTCGTCCCCTTCTTCTCTTGCCCTCAATCTTTCCAAGCATTAGGCTCTTCTCCAGTGAGTCCTTCCTTCTCATTAGGTGGCTAAAGTATTTGAGTTTCAACTTCAGGATCTGGCCTTCTAAAGAGTAGTCAGGGTTGATCTCCTCTAGGACTGACCAGTTTGATTGCCTTGCAGTCCAAGGGACTCGCAGGAGTCTTCTCCACCAACACAGTTCAATTCTTTGGTGCTCAGCCTTTCTTATGGTCCAACTTTCACAGCTATACATTGCAACTGGGAAGACCATAGCCTTGACTATATGCACTTATGTTGGCAGGGTGATGTCTCTACTTTTTAGAGTGCTGTCTAGATTTGCCATGCCTTTCCTCCCCAGAAGCAAGCGTCTTTTAATTTCTTGGCTGCAGTCCCCGTCTGCGGTGATCTTGAAGCCCAGGAAAATAAAATCTGTCACTACCTCCATTTCTTCCCCATCTATTTGCCAGGAACTGAGAGGGCCGGATGCCATGATCTTGGTTTTCTTAATGTTTCAACCCAACTTTTGCACTCTCCTTTTTCACTCGCAACAAGAGGCTCTTGGACAGTACCAAAAGGTTGCATACTCTCCCCTTATTTATTAAACCCATATGCAGAATACATATTAAGGCCACTCGGAGGCTCCAACTGGTACAGAATGCGGCCGCGAGAGTTGTCTTGGGAGTTTCCCGGTACTCCCATGTTACACCTTTGCTCCGCGAGCTGCATTGGTTACCAGTTGTCTTTCGGGTGAGGTTCAAGGTTTTGGTTACGATCTTTAAGTCCCTACATGGCATGGGTCCGGGATACCTCAGGGACCACCTGCTGCCGGCATCAACTCCCCTCCGCCCTGTGCGTTCCCACAGAGAGGGCCTCCTCAGGGTGCCGCCAGTCAAGGAATGCCGACTGGTGGCCCCCAGGGGGAGGGCCTTCTCTGTGGGCGCTCCGGCATTATGGAACCAACTGCCGGTAGAGCTCCGGACGGCATCAGACCTCCGAACTTTCCGTCGTGGCCTGAAGACCCACCTATTTGAAATGGCTGGTCTGGCCTGACGGGGGATTATGGGTTTTAATTTGTTGTTTTAGATTTGTATTACTGTTTAAATTGGGCATGGGTTTAATCTTTTTTAATTTTTGTATTGTCTTTTTTATATATGCCCTGTGAACCGCCCTGAGTCCCTACCAAGGAGAAGGGCGGTATACAAATTAAATAAAACTTAAACTTAAACTTAAACTTAAGGGAAGCTGGACTGAAAGAAAATGAGCATGGCTTTAATAAACATTAAAAACTATACTGGTTATCCTATCTTGATAGTAAAAATGCAAAGGATCTGCATACTCTTAGTACTAAAAGCCAAAGGGCACCATGAAAAAAATGGAAACAAAATTAAATATAAAGAAAACCAACCTAATCACAACAAGTAGAACAAACAGCTTTAGAATTGACATTTTGAAGTGGTGTACTCTTTCTTTCTCTTTCTTTCTTTCTTTCTTTCTTTCTTTCTTTCTTTCTTTCTTTCTTTCTTTTTCTTTCTTTCTTTCTTTCTTTCTTTCCTTTCTTTCTTTCTTTCTTTGAACAGCCATCAATAATAAAGGAACAAGCATACTTAAATTTGGTGTAGGAATGTGTTCTTTCTTTCAACTATCCATACATTTCCTTCCTTTCTTCCTTCTTTCCTTCCTTCCTTCCTTCTTTCCTTCCTCCCTCCCTCCCTCCCCCTGGGTAATGAACAATCATGTCCAATTATGTATTGTAGTCCTCCTACTAATTCTTCTACAAATAGAAACTATTCTAAAAAGAATTGTACTTGAAGTTCCATGCATTTAGAGCTTTATCTCTTCTTTTTAAGGAGCAAAAGGATATTAATACCTTCCTAAGCAGATTCTTCCTGAAATAAAACACAAATCCTGTGGGTGCCAGGTTTCAAATATATGCTCAGATTTTACAGTCTATTGATACAAAATGAATATTCAAATGGTCCAGAAACCTTTAGTTCATGAATGTATTGCACACAAGTATTTTAACAACCTAAAAATGTAAACATTGGTTCTACAAAGATGAACACAGAAATAAAACTCTTTCTAACAATACTTTTACCTTCTGCCCAGAATTGTAAAAAGAAAATGCATCTGTGCATCATTAACTCATCCCAAAAGCATTATAGGAAGATGACTTCCATTCTCCTGTAATAATACATCAGTGGTCTAATATATAATATACTGAATATATTACAAGGGTTGTATATGATATATTTTAGGACAGTTAACCTCATGCCCTTCAAATATTTTGAATTATAATTTTCAAAGCCTTGTATTATTACTTTGGCTTTCTAGGTTTATGGAAGCTGAAATCCAAAATATTTGGAGGGAACCTGTTTCATCATACCTAATATTTAATCCCTAGTGGAGCCTGAAACAGTATTGAGAACAATATTGGGAATGAATTCATGCACTTATACAAATGCTTAAACAAGCAACAGATCCCTTTTCTCACACAGTGAGAAAAGAAAGACAATTTTAACAATAATGTACAATAAACAGAAAATGTTTTTGCAATGCTTTGTTCTCAATATATCAAAGAAGGGGTGGATTATTATATCTGTATTATTTACAAACATCATTGATTTTTCTCTGCTGTTGGATGAACTCTGCTTTCCCAAATATACAATTTACTTCTATAGTATATCCATGTCTTGCTACAAATCTAACTTTGTGACACACCATGGGCTCTCTTTTAAAGAACCTTTTCACAAAAGTGTGTCCCCTGGTGAATTTCTATTCAGCTCTGAATACAACCACAAAGAAAATTAGTCTGAATTAAGGAACAGTAAACAGAAGAAAGACTTGTATCTTCAGACTTGGCTGGTCAAATCCACTGCAGATAATAGAAGTTATCTGGGCTGAGTTTGAATCTATTAGTTCTAAGAAAGTGAACAGGTAACATCTTCTCTGCCTTCTGCAGTTTAGATGTTTGCCTTTCCTCACTGTTGAAAGTCTGCAGGAAGAGTCAGCAGGAAAACTTTGCGATTTTTTTCAAGGATGAATAATCAATACCTGGCATATTTGCAGAAATGAGGGAAGTTATTTTATGAGAAAAGAACTCTGAAATTTAAACAAAAAAGTGGAGAAGCTGATAAAGAAGCTGCTTCAATGGCTTCTGTTGGAATCAAGAAGAGCAATAATAGGAAAGTAGTTTGATTGAGCAAAGTTTAGGTCCAGTTTAGCTCATCAATTGAGCTCTGTGCATTTGTTTACATATTCAGCTGGTCTGCATTCCCAGGTGAAATATCATCAATAACAATTAAAAAAAACAAAGATCTTAGATAATGTACGTTTCCCTGTTTGAAGTACAAAAAATCGGCATAATTTAAACAAACAAAGGTAGCATTGTTTTATTGGAGCATCAGATTGAAATGAACTGGGAATACTTGTTGAATAGGTTCTTGTTCTTTTTCCTCTGTTCAGAACCATGAAAGGCTTTTAATAATGCTATTGAATCTATACTGAAAACTGCAATTATATATACTTTTCAGATTGTCTTTGGTACTCCAGTGAGACCTTTGGCAAATCACTGTTTATTTTTTCAAAGATCATTTGTTAAAATTGCACCAGGTCAGCCTGCATTTGTTCCAGTGTCTGTATGAAATTCATCCTTTTATAGATATGAGAATCTGGAGAATTCTTTATTGCCTACCAAAGACAATCTAACCAATTCATATAACAGATGCAGTGGGGAAATGAAGGTTAGAAGCAATTCACCGTAGCACAAAAGCACACTGAAACACACTTGAATGATGAGCTATGAAATTGATCTCCAAAGACGGATGCAGTTCATTCAAAAACAAAGACACGTTTTTTAAAAAATAAAATAAAATAAAAAAGTTTTAGATTGAAAAATGGGGTGTACAGAGAATGCACCTGGAAATAAACGGTTAAGCCTGCCAGAGATTAATACAACATTTATCATCTAATTATACAGAATGTGAAGAGAGTGACTGCACCTTGCACCTTTTCCCTTCACTATTCCCTTTCAGTGAACTTCCCCCATCTCTGTTTGCTTCTAACCATGATTAATTTTATAAGGCTGTCAGACCCCCAGTGAGACAGGCTTAAGTTTTTCTTGTTGTTATTGTTTTTCTTGGCATTCTACTTGTTTCTCAAAAGTTAAAAATGTAAACACATGATGATATTTCACAGAGCCTGGCATGGGTTTAGGGTTGAGAGGGACTGAGTGGCCCAAGGTCATCCAGCTGGCTTTTCTGCCTAAGAAGCGACCAAAACCTGGGTCTCCTCTTTCCTGGTCCAAAACCTTGAACACTTCAATATGCTGCCTCTCGTGTTCTTAGATTTAACAGTCCTGAACGAATGTCTTTCTCCTTATTCAACCCCATCCAAAGGGAGCTTTGGAGTGGATACAAACATTTGGGCTTTGGCACCCATTGCTTTGTGGGGTACTCAAACAACTGGTAGTATCAGGGAAGCTGGACAGCTATCCTCACAATGCTAGGCCTTTAGGCCTCGTTCTAAATTAGTATGAAAGAGAAGGAAAAGAATACTATTAAATTATTCAAGTAAGTAAGCAAGCAAGCAAGCAGTTAGAAATGGTATCTTCTCTAGATAAGACTTGCATTCCTTCCATGTAAAGCCAACAAATCATTATATACTTTCACAAAGTCCTACATTTAAGACAACAATTTCATTTTTCCAGGAAAAATGACTCACTGAGGGTCAGAAAGTACATCCAATTTACTTGTTATTTTTATCCAGTTATTTCGACTCATAGAAGCATACACAGTTTGCAACTTTTATTATTTACTTCCTAAATGAAACATTTGGTATAAACTACTCAGCTCAAAGTTTAGCTTACCAGGCTAGGCTTAAGTTTCAAAAAAAAATCAAGATGCACCCCACTGCACACAGAACCTTGTAGTATGTGATGGCTCCAAAGAACTACAAATCTCATACATTTTTTTTTATATTTTCCAACAAGCTTTAATCATCAGTTTGGCCAATCTATCTTGACACTTTTCTCACTGCTCCCTGTGCTTTCACACCAGACTGCTATTGCTTCATTAAGTTCACACTGGAACTATTTGTCCTTGTTATGGGAAGCATCTCCCATATTTTGTGCCTTTTTCAAAGTCTCCATTCTTCTCCGCTGAACTAAACTGTTCTGAACAAACCTTACTGTCCTTTTGGCTGCTTTGAATGAGTTCCTTCCAGTGGTGGGATTCAAATATGTGAACAACCGGTTCTCTGTGTGGATGCCGCTTCTATCATGTCAAAATCTTACCTGTACATGAAAAATCATCAATCCGGATATATCCTGGGACACAGTTGCAACGATATGATCCAGGCAAATTAACACACACTGTATTCGCATGACAATAATGCATCTTAGCAGCACACTCATCAACATCTGCAGAAAGGGAAAAAAAAGTCTCATGACACTACAATCAGAAGCACAACTCCTACTTTCAGAGATGCACAATTTTAATAGGAAACATGCTAAATACAAGTATCCAAAATATATTCCCAAAAGCAGAATATTTGAAAATTTAATTCTGCTATCAACCTTGGATGTATTTCTGCTTGTTGCCATCTTTAAATATAAAAATATGCTTTAAACACTTTTTTAAAATATTTCTCTTATTACTTTACCATCAGTCAAAAATAGATAAAATGTAGCAATTAAAATAGTAAAAGAAGGAAAGTTAACTATTATTGTTATAAATCATAACTCAAGTGCCTGTCGTACAAGCTTCCTCAATTTTTTAGCCCGAATTTCCAGACAAAATGAGTTGTGCCAAAGATGATTGCCACATACTGAGAGCTGGAAAAAGCTGAAAATTAAACCTGTTTGGAACAATATAAGGTATAATGGAGATATTCAAATTATTTGCCCAGGAAAAAATGTATTAATCCTGAAACAAGCTCTGCTCCAAAAACCTAAACCAATATTAGATTCAGATGACACTATCAAGTAGCATCTTCAACATCAGCTGAAAATATTATGGATTAAGATCTAAAAATTAATATCCCATATACCCATCTATTCTTCTGAAGCAAACCCCCATTGTTCAAATGAATTATGTTCACTCTGATTCAGCAAAGCAGCACTCCCAAAAGAATATCATTTTGAATTCTGTAAAAGGAAACTAGTGCTTCTTGGTTATTTACAGCATCAGAATGCTATAACAGCCAGAATGGTTTAATAAAATGCCTGGAATGCCATTATCTTCTTATTTTTAATTTTATTTTTCATACTATGATATGATCATGGTAAAATATTCTGACAACCATGGAATTCTCATCAGCCTTTTAAAATTATCCTATTAAAAGGAACACCTAAAATAGTTCTGGAAGAGAAGGCTTGCCATTTATCTCTGAAATTAACATTTTAAAAATACAAATTTCACTAAATTTCTGTCACATTTGTGATTCAATAGACACCTCAGGGACAAATTGTTTTACTGATTTAAAAAGGACATTATCATTTTTTGAGGTGTACACATTCAATACCATCCTAACAGTTTGGTAGATGTATGTATGTATGCATGTATGTTTAGTATGTATGCATGTATGTATGTATGTGTACCTATATCACTCTGTCTGCTATCATAATTTATGATAATTTACTATTAGATTACAGATCTCCACACTCAATTTCTCTCTCTCTCTCTCTCTCTCTTTCTTTCTTTCTTTCTTTCTTTCTTTCTTTCTTTCTTTCTTTCTTTCTTTCTTTCTTTCTTTCTTTCTTTCTTTCCTTTCTGTTTGTTATTGCTCTGGTTGGAAAAAAATGAGCCAAATAATAAGAAATGGTGCTCCTAAAAATATTATCTGAGAAAAGGATTGAGTTTTTAACAAACGAAAGCTTGTTCCAAAATGATTTTAGAATTAATTAGAGAGAGAAGCAACCTAGAACTAAGGAGAAATTTCCTGACAGAACAATTAATCAGTGGAACAACCTGCCTCCAGAAGCTGTGAATGTTCCAACACTGGAAGTTTTTTTTTTAAAAAAGAGATTGGACAACCATTTGTCTGAAATGGTATAGGGCAGGCATGTCAAACCCGTGACATCACGCAACATATCGCAACGTATCCTGACTTTTTCCCCATTGCCAGCAATGGGGTAGGCGCGGTTTCAGTATGACGCATCCAGAATGCGGGCCAGCAGTTTGACATGCCTGGTATAGGGTTTTTTGCAAGAGCACAGGGTTGGACTAGAAGACCTCCAAGGTCACTTCCAACTACTACTACTACTACTACTACTACTACTACTACTAATTATTATTATTATTATTATTATTATTATTATTATTATTATTATTATTATTATTATTATTATTATTATATTCATTAAACATGAACCTCAGTCAACTGAACATTCAAATTGACTGGCACTAATGGTTGACATGGGTTGCTGCCAGCATCCTAAGTATTAACCAGGTATCTCCTTAAAATCTAAGATGTTCCGAGTAGCGCAGTTTTTTGTTGCCTTGCTGGAGTTATTGCAGGAAGCTGCAATTTCTTGATGTATTTTGCAAAGTTTTTGGACATAGTTCCCAGTGCCCTGATGACAATGGGTATCATGTTACATGTTTCATCCATAATCATGCAGTTTCGATGGCTAGGTCGCGGTATTTCATATTTTTTTTCAGTTCTTGTTCTTCGACTCTAGCATCTCCTGGTACAGTGATATCAATCAACTGTACACTTCGGTTCTCTACAACTGTGATATCTAGCATGTTGTGTTCAAAATAGTGAAATGTCTGTATTTGGAAGTCCCACAAGATCTTCACCCTCTAATTCTGAACAACTTTTTCCACCCTATGTTCCCACGAGTTTTCAGACACAGGCAAGTCGTATTTTTTACACAATGCCCAGTGGATTAGTTTAGCAACTCGGTCATGTCTAGCTTTGTAATCAGTTTGCGCGATTTTGCTGCACTCACATATTAAATGTGAAACAGTTTCAACTTTTTCATTGCAAAGTCGGCAATTTGGATTGTCAGTAGATTTTTGTATCTTTGCTTTCATGGCATTAGTTTGTAGTGCTTGTTCTTGAGCAGCCAGTATTAAGCCTTCTGTTTCTTTCTTGATGGTTCCCATCTTAAGCCATGCCCATGTCAAGTTGTTATCACATTTTCCTTCAATGTTTTTTAAATGCTATCCATGCAAAGCTTTGGTTTACAATCTATTTAATCTGTCATCCAGCCATTTTTCCTATTGTTGTTGTTGTTGTTATTCACATATATATATATATATTACGTTGATATCATTAGCCAATGCATTAACAACTTCAAAAGTCTGAAGTGAAAGACTCAGAAGGATCTGGTCAGGTGATGCATATGTTATGATACTTTCTCAGTGATGGTTGTTTAACAAATGACTGTCATTATTTGATTCAGTTACTGATAACAGAGGAAAATGTACTTATTTCTTGAATACAAACTGGAATATATTTGTCTAATGTTTGCACTTTTCCAGAATGTGATGCTCTTCTACTTCTGCCAAAATTCATATATTTACAGGAAAGTATGCATGAAGCTGTATTACAAATGAGAAAATGGCTTTTATTAAAATACAGTTTTGCAAAAGAAAACAAGTAGCGTAGTCTTTGAATATATATATTTAAAAGGCTTTGGTAATAAAGATTAACACATCTAAAATTGGTAAAGTAGATGAAGTCAAACTTGACCGATTCCTTCGCTTTAAGTTGTAGTGGCAGATAAGAAAATATTATGGATTAAGATTTAAAAATTAATATCCCATACATAATTTCATTATAAGTATAAAGAGAAATAAGCTTCAAGGCTTGAAGTAGGTTGGGGCTATTATAATATAATTTCACTTTTGTGAACTCTGCAAAGGGCAAGCTTCTACAAAAATGATTAGCAAGTTTGTATTCTTCTCAAGTTTTTCCATCTCTAGAGTTTCTTTCCCACAGGAACTTTAAAGCATGTTTGGAGATAGGTTAGCTCCTTCAATTTTCTCTTCATCTGCTCACCTTTTCCAGGTCAGGGACAAAAGTAATCTTCATTAGGTACACCATCTGTCTCTGTTTTATTTTAGCTACATTTGGGGCAGAGTTGGACAGGTGGCAATGATGTTTAAGAACCTCTGCTTTAAAATATACCTACGGCAATCTTTCCTACTACAGATGGCTTCTGCTTCAAAAATGAGTTTATTGTCCAGCTGCACTAAATTTTCCTTGTACATAAATTGTAAAAAAAGAGCATATATTAGGAGAAAAATATGCACAAGCCACACTAAAATAAGGGATGCCATTAACAAGGTTCTTAGCTAAATCCAATGTATACAAAGTATATGTGTAGAATAGAATTTTCACGTATGTACATATTATCCTAATCATTCCAATGTGAGTATTAAACATATAAATTAACTTGAACTGAATATGATGGTCTGAGAAAATTTGATAGGCAACTGTAGAGAACATTTAAAAGAACAGCAGTGCTGTAATTAGGTTTTATACTTTTACCACAGTTTAGTGGGAATGAATGCAAACTTTACTAAAACAATCCTTGCTAATACAATTTTAGGCTCCTCTATTATGGATGAACATTCTTACTCTATTGACATCACTAACAAAATCACTTTGCATTGAGCACCAAGCAGCTATCAGGTGAGGTTTTCTTTCTTTCTTTCTTTCTTTCTTTCTTTCTTTCTTTCTTTCTTTCTTTCTTTCTTTCTTTCTTTCTTTCTTTCTTTCTTTCTTTCTTTCTCTCTCTCTCTCTCTCTCTCTCTCTCTCTCTCTCTCTCTCTCTCTCTCTCTCTCCCTCCTTCCCCTCTCCCTCCCTCCCTCCCTCCCTTTCTTCCTATTTCCTTCTGACAAGTAATAATGTTTTCCACTCACAGAAGGAAATTTTCCATTGCCCCCACAGGCTCCTTAAAAATATTGAGCAATTAAACACAGACACACAGACACAGACACACACACAGACACACACACACACACACACACAGAGAGAGAGAGAGAGAGAGAGAGAGAGAGAGAGAGAGAGAGAGAGAGAGAGAGAGAGAGAGAGAGAGAGAGAGAGAGAGAGAATCTTACATTCTATCTTGGCTACTAAAGTCTAAATGTACCTACAATTAAATAAAACCCAATGAATTGAAACAGAATTTACTTTTGACCAAATCCTTTTGAGCTGAAGCATCATGACATGCATCAAAATGGCTTTATTTTGAATCTGGGTGGGGTTTTTTTGTAAACTGTTCACATCTGTCCTTCAGTATTCCTCAGTAACAAAATAATTTCATCCAGTTATTTTCAGCTACAAAGGTGCAAATGATTGGCTGCCTTCATTTCTCAGGAAAAAAACTGTGCAGGATTAGATACTCCCAAGATCAAACATTGTTATTAATTTTAGAACTGTACTAGGCATAAACTATTGAGTGCTATCCATAAGATTGGTTATAATGGAACCCAAATTATGATTCATGTGGATAGATTGCTTGTCCCATCTGAAATATTAAAACTTGTCTTCTGATGGTTCATAGAGGACATAAAAACATGATTTATGTCCTTCCATAGGAGTGTGAAGTAGTTTGCTTTTCTCATAAAAAGGTTTACTTATGGTCTTTAAAATGAAACTTGACATAGTATAATGATTGTTCACATATCACTAACTTCCCTCTGCAAAAGCCAGTTTGCTATAATGACAAGGAGTCACTGCTGTTAAAGCTTTTCCATGAAAATCATTTCATTGTAATGTATAGATTAATCTGGCATAGTACAAGAAATACTCACCTCATTTATATGCATTTGGGCAACTTTTGCTCTTTAGACATTGGGTTGGGTTTTTTTAGTACAATATAAGTGCTGGGAACCAGCAGTCCTAACTGGGTTAATTTTCAATGTGTTCAAGATTTAACAGGGTCTATTTTGGAGGAAAAAAAAACAAAGTATGCTTGCCATTGGAAAATGACTGAATGGAGTGACTATCGGGTCTTTCCTGTCACAGACAGCTTTATCAATGCATCAGTGAAAATGTGTTTACCAAATGATAAGCTTATCACTTGGTACCAATTACTCAGGCAAACTTTGATTCTCCTTTTTAAAAAAACAGAAAAGCTTATGTGGGTGTGTACACATGTGTGAGTGTCAGTTTCTCTGTGTATGAGTGCGTACATATATAAATGTGTGTATGCACACTTGTTTGTGTGTTTATTATAAGAGAGGCTGAGCTTGAGAGAGGGGTTAAATGCATCATCAGTCATGAGTCCCTGCATGCCCACAAGAGATCTAAGTGCACCCCATCTTTGAGTGCCTTTCTTAACTCCCACTAATTTCCTTTGATCATTAGTAGCTCAGATTGCAAGCTTAAGCTTGCCATAAATCTTTATACTCATTTGAACTGCCTGAATCTCCTGATTTTCCCAAAAATTGACATTTATCTGTATATATGTGTGTAGTGTATTTATATGTGGATGCGTTTTCACAAACAACTTTGTGACATTAGTATTCAGTGACAATACTACTTGACAATAGTTGGGTAGGGCATCCCTGTCTCCAATATCAGTGAATTAAAAGGGCTGCTGCAATCATCCAACAGTACGCTGACAGTGATAGGATTTTTGTGCAACCCCCAGCATCTTTTCAGAGAGAGAGAGAGAGAGAGAGAGAGAGAGAGAGAGAGAGAGAGAGAGAGAGAGAGAGAGAGAGAGAGAGAGAGAGAGAGAGAGAGAGATGAAAGAGAGAGAGAGATGCACAAAGAGGGCAGCCTACCAATAACAAAGAAAGCAGACTTTTAAAAAGTCTGAAAACCGTTGTACATTATTCTTATTTGAACGTGCTAGCAGAATAATGCTTAGTATTATTCAAAGAAGATTGAAACCATATATGGAAAGGGAGATGCCAGATATTCAAGCTGGTTTTAGAAGGAATGAGACATTATTCCTGATACACATTGGATAATTGAGAAAGTCAAAGTATGTCAACAAGAAATAAATTTGTCCTTCATTAATTACATAAAGGCTATTAATTATGTCAATCATGTCGAGCTGTAGGATGTCCTTGGGAAAATGAGAATGCCAGAATATGTTATTGATCTTATAAGACACATATATACAGAATAGAAAACTATGGTATATAGAACATGGAGAAACAGAGTGAGACAGGGCTGTATATTCTCTCCTTATTTAGTTAACCAATACATTGGATATATATCAAGATGGTGAATTGGAAGTAGAAGAAACATCAATGTATTAGCCTGATGATAGTATTCTAGTAGCTGAAGAATTATTTGAAAGCTCTAGAAAAGGGGCATTTTTAAACTGGGACTAGATTTAAATATAAAGACCAAATAAATTACAAGAGACATAACAACCAGCTTTGGAATTGAGAGTGAATATAATGAAGTGGTGGATAACATCAGCCCTGTTGGATTGATTATCATCAATAAAAAGCAAATCAACCAACCGACCAGTAGTTGAGAAATATACTATGGATCACATTTAATAGGTAGCAAGACATTCAAATGCTGTGATGTGTCTATAGGTTAAAAAAAAGATCAGAATCATAAAGGCAATAGTTATTTTGTGTTTGTTTCTCACACTTGCCTCAAACTTTTTTTCAGTCCATAATGGTTCTTTCACACCTTCCACGAGGTTATCTGTAAATTCCTTTATCGTGGCACTCTATGGAAGTGGAAATTCAGTTTTGAAGAAGCAGAATAGAAAAGGTATTGAGTATTGAAATTTGATGTTGGAGAAGACTCCTTAGAATACCATGAATAGCCAAAGAGGGGAAAAACAAAGAAATGGATCATGGAACAAATCAGTCCAGAGTTTTCACTTGAGGCAGATATGACCAGGTTCGAATTATTTCATTTAGGACACATTATGTGAAAATAAACTCTTGAGAAGTCTATCATTCTAAAAAAGGAAGTAATGATAGGTGTCATTAATTCCATCCACTATATACTCAATGACATATGGAACTAATAGCACCTATCATTACATTTCTTACCTAGTTGCAGGAGCAGGAAGTCCTTGTTATACTATATAGTGATCAATCTGCAAATATTTCTAAAGCAGTTACAAAATATCTGTCATTAGCAATGGCTCTTAGAAGTCATTGTTCCCATTTAATGTAAATCATTATTTGGTTCATTTGTGGTATATATTCTTGTAACATATGTATTATTGTTTGGTCCTGGAAATCATAAAGTTAATAAACCTAACCATCTATATCATTCCTAAAATCCAACACCAACTTGATTACACACTACACACACACACACACACACACACACACACACACACACACACACACTCAGTGGCTCAGTGGGTTAGGACGCTGAGCTTGTCGATCAGGTCAGCAGTTTGGCGGGTCGAATCCCGAGTGCCACATAGCAGAGTGAGTGCCTGTTACTCATCCCAGCTTCTGCCAACCTAGCAGTTCGAAAGCACGTAAAAATGCAAGTAGAAAAATAGGGACCACGATGGTGGGAAGGTAACAGCATTCCGTGCGCCTTTGGCATCTAGTCATGCCAGCCATATGACTACAGAGACATCCTCGGACAAGTGCTGGCTCTTTGGCTTTGAAACGGAGATGAGCACCAGCCCCTAGAGTTGTAAATGACCATCTGAGCTTGGGGTTTGCCTGGACTACTTGCAGCAGACTTGCAACAGACTGTTGGATGTGGGGGAGGAGGCTTATAGGACGCATGGAGGGTGGTGGGCAGAATAGAGCAGCGTGGGCTGTCTTGCAAAGGATATTGCAAGGGGGAGGAGGGATTATAAAGGGTTGTGGGCGGATGCTGGTTTGTGGCCTAAGGGCAAGGTCCTGTCTCTGGATGGCTATGTAAGCGCTGAGAGCAATTTACTCCTAGGGCTGACTTTGCTTTTGTGCTTTTGAGCTGAATAAAGCCTTTTGTTTGTTGCACATTCCTGCTTGGAAATTCCTGTTTTCATCCTACATCCTACGAAGGACGTGTTTGACATACTGTATACACACACACACACACACAAACACAAACACAAACACATATTCCAATTATCATGAGATACACTTCAGGAATTGCACTTAGGCTTCTCAGTCTCTTAGCATTTAGAAAAACAGTAAAGATTCATCTCTTCTGCTGGATATTTAATTGTTACAAGCTGTAAGAATCAATTTAGTGGTAGAAGAATTGACTTCCATACAAAGGAGAGGGAAGAAAAAAGAAGGCAGACTGGAAGAAAAAGTTTCAGAACATTGTTATGGATAGGGAAGGCTGATTGTTATTGGCAGAAAGTCTAGGAATGAACACTTTGTAGATAAAACAATGTTCCAGCAAAGAAAGAAGAAAGAGCAGAAGATTGAATGCCATAAATTGACCTTATTTAGTTAAATCTTTAGAAGCCAATTTAATGTTTATATATGGGTGCTTTTTATATAAAAAGGTTCTTAGCATTACAACAAGATATATGCAAACAAGTAATTAAAATTTGTTGGAATGAATTCATACTTCAGTGTGAAGTAATAAATATACATGATGCTTTTTTAAAAAGGGAAATTTCTTTATTTCCCATTAATAGCTGTTAAGGTTTGATCAATGAATTACTGTAATTGGAAACATTCATTTGTAAGATTATGAATTGAGAGATTCATAATCTTACAAAATATTTTAAAAGTTTTTTAACCTTTGCTTTCACAAGGTAGATACAAGTAAAATGATTTTTTTAAAAAAAAATACATTTAGAATGCTCACATTGAACAATGTTTGGCAATCAGTGTGTAAACTATATGAAAGCTTAGAAAAATTGTGAAAACAAGTTTTTAAGACAGGATTTCTGTCATTAGTCAAAACATTCTACACACACTAGCATGCTACAGATTGATTATACTCAGTGCTTTTTTTGTAAAAGAAAAAGGTGCCGGAACTCACACATGTCATACAACCCGCCTTGCCTATCCTACAAGGTTCCATCAAAAAAAGGTGCCGGAACTCCGTTCTGAGCGTTCTATGACAAAAAAAGCCCTGATTATACTGCTTGCACATTTTACTAAAAGTATATTATTGATACATGAATACTGACAGATATCCTACAGCTTCCAAATTTTAATGATAGGAAGAATAGCAACAGCAATGTTTATACAAACTCTTGTAAAATGAAATGCAATAAAGCTGGCCTTTCTTTAGAGATTAAAGATTCAAATTTCTGATGAGCCACATAGGCTACTAAATAACTTTAACCTATTGTTATCTCTCAGCCTGTGAGGTTCTTTATTTTGCAAAGACTGCACCAAGTATAGTGCATCAAATCTGCAAACAATGATTTACTGTAGCACTCACCTTTCCTAATAACAGCCTACAGCTTTGGGTCAACTCCATCCGTCTAGGACCTGCAAGTTGCTGTGGCCATATAAATATGACTTTAATACTCAATCCTTTATACTCAGTCTTTCAATATTCAGTTCAGCCCAAAGTCTATAAAGTAGCATACAACCTTTGCCTTTTTTTCCCAAAAGTTCTTGTATTAGTTGGGATGAGGTGCTATTTTGTTGTTCAGAGTTTGCTTCTTTTTTAATTGCTATTGAGCTCCCAGCAAAGTTCCAAGCTCCCAGTAGGATAAGCTGCTCGTTGTAGCTTCTAATCCTAGAAGTGGAGTGACAGTCCTCTTACTTGCTTGTAATAATAACTGTCAATCTCCTGATGTCACCTTCTCCTCTCTGTATGCCATTTGATTATCACCTTTCTTCCTACACACACAAACCTTTCCACTCAGTCTTAGTGTCAGCTTCTTTTAAGCTAAAAGCCTGTGTTGAGTGAACTTGCTTCTGAACATTAGTTCATCCTTGAAAACCTGAATGTGGGGATCAATTATCACGGGCAACTGCAACATGGCTTGAATACATGTGTAAAGTGAATGTATGAAGGCATGAGGGGGGGAGGGGTTGGAAGCATTTCTGCCTGGCTGTAGCTGATTTTCCAAAGCACACACAGCAACCCCCAACTTCATTCCTGCATACAGCCTAAGGGGTTTTACAGAACCAGCTTGAAGACAGAATGGCATATGCCACATATGGTATTAGGATCATTAAATTCTACCAAGGAACAGTATCTTACAATTGTTATAAATAAATAATGTTATAATAAAAATTAGCTACCGATTCTGCCAAAGTGGTGTGAACTGGCTGAATCCCACCACTGCCTATGTGGGAATGAAGCAAAAAACACCAGTACACAGCAGTCCATGCACAGATAAGCAGGAATCAACACCAGACAGGCAGAAAACAATAATTAAGGAGACACCAAGGAGGAGAAAACCACACCCTATGACAATTGGCAGGGGAAGCTATTATGTACAAGCAGGTAGCTAATCCCCCACTCATTCAAATTAATGATGTCGCCTACTTGGTAATGAAACACCTGCAAATGAACACCCAAGCTCAAGAATTCTCAACAAGCACCAAGAATTCCACAACAGTTATAAACAAGTTCTGTTTTAGAAAGCCATAATTCAATGACCTAACTATAAAATCTTAATTTAATGTTGAAATGGAAAAAAATATCTAAACTACTTCTAATCTTAACGTTTGTTGAGGACCCAAATTTCTCTCAAGGTGTTGTTTCCTTCCCTAAACTACTTAATTCTGAACTGATAGCAGTTCTATAGTGTCAAAGTCATAAACCTTGCAGTGAAACACACAAGGAAATATATTTTTCTGTTATGCTTTAAGATGAAAATATTTCCACGTAATTATTGCACATTTTTGAAGCCCTTAAAAAAACAGGTATTCTAACTTTTGTAAAATGATACATAAATAAATAGAAAGAAAGCAAAGCGCAGATCCTCAAAAAGACTTAGAAGCATAACAAAGTATAAAAAGTAAGAATTCACAGAAATGTATTTCATCCTTACATTTATTAATATTTAGATGTAATTCAGTAACCAGTCCATACTTACATGGGATTTACGCTTACTTTCTCATTAACAACCTACTGGACATCGTGGTTCCTGATTAAAACAATATCTAATACATAATATAGTTGCTGTTTATATCAGATTTATATTTTCATAACAAAAATATTCTGAATCATTTCTATAAGGGTTCCTCTAATGCTTGGATATATATTTCACTAATTTTACTGAGTTTACTGAATCAACTAGAAGCATATTAAGGATTCGGAAGATGAAGAAAATAAGCCTACAATGAACACTTTTGTGATGGACTGCAAAGTATATTTATTTAGGCCATTCAGCAAGATAAAGTTAACTTTAAAAATTACTTCTTGATAACTTTTACCATGCTGTATTTTACTTTATTTTTTACTCAAAGCTGCAAGAATGCTTGCCAAAAATTAAAAGAAACAGCAACTCTAACGAGGAAATTATCTCAACATTTTTTGAAATAACAAAAGCTTTATTCTAAAACTATGCTTGTAATATACATTGAAAATTGTGGTTGCCCCCTTTTATCCAAAAGATAAAACATTTTTCTTCTTTACTAATGGATCAGAATTAACAATAGATTATTGTCTTCAAAATGAATTACTTGATATTATCACTTCTATACTCAAAGTAATTATGTTAAAATACTTCTGTCAACATCTATCTTAATAACCCTACCTTTGTTCTTCTATGTACATTCTACTATATTGACTAGTGTACTCTTTCAAACTC